>NC_081557.1:91924047-91961904 GCF_022355385.1 Mustela nigripes
GGGATATACAGACAATCACCCACATAAGAAAGAAAACCACCTGTTATCCTCCTGGAGTCCTGAGTTGGGGCCACACGCTGGGTGTGGGGATGACTTAAATAAATTTTTAAGAAGAAAGTGACACAATGTGTAGTCCCCTCCACACTCAGTCTGGCAGAAGGATTGCTATTAATATAATCCCAAAGAGCTTAATCTGGCTCAGGTGGAGGGCAGATCTTTTTTGTCCTCAACCTCCTTCTAACAAAGAAGTTAAGAGGGTCATTACACCAATGGGAAACTGCAGGGCAGAAAAGTGAACTTCCCAGTTGGAGAGAATGAAGCACCTAGAGCAGATCCTGACAGGTTCTGTTGTGGATCTGACTCCTACCAACTCCTACCGGTTCCTGAAACCACCTGGCTCTGAGCCCAGAATTCGGAACTCAGGTTGTTGTCCCTGTAGATCCCAAGCCAGACATCCCAGATGTATTTCTCCTGTTTAACTTCAGCCTTTTGTGCGACAGCTCTGCCCGTACTTCCTTTATTCTGCTTTCAGATGACAAATCATTGCCCCCCACACACAGAAAGTCTCCCTGAGCAGCAAGAGGGACAGATTGGGATGGGTCTCTGAGGGCTCACCCGCTCATCCACCACAGACCCTACACAAAACAGGATCCAAAAAAACCATTGGTAGATTTGGTCTCTACGTCCCAGAAATTATAATCAATTCGGTTGACTTTAACTGCCGTCAAAATTCTTAACTTTTATTCCATAGTATTGGTCCCTTTCCATCTCATGGGGAGAGCTAATAAAGTCAGGGTCACCAGGGGATTAATGGGATTACCCCACACAGATAAACAATTTGCATTTTATCAGCTTCCCCTGTAGGTTTGTTCTTCGAAATGCAAACCAATTTATAAAATGCCCTTAGGCAAACATAATTAAGAAAAGCAAATCTTTGGGGGGGAATAATAAAAATGACACACCAATTGATAAGCCAGTAATACATGCAATGAGTGAGGAAGAGAGATTGAGAATTTCATCCTTTGTAGGTTAGCTTCTGCACTCAAAGATGTGGGAAGAAGAAAACGAAATCGGTCCCAAAATTTATGCCATACCCACGAAGTCAGAATTTTCACCGTTACAACTTTTTCTTCTCTTTTCATACTATTTACTGGTAATATACAGACAATCACCCACATAAGAAAGAAAAACACCTGTTAACCCTACAATTTTTTAGGTATATAAAATGATGAAATGTTCCCTCTCTTCTTTCAATCCACCATATTTAAAATTGCAAACTGCCCTTCTACCTCCTTTCTCTGCTTTATCTTCCCCCATAGTGTATATCACCATCTGAAATACTGTATATTTTATTTTATTTTTCTTACTATTTGTCTCCCTATGGAAGATGTAAAGTGCATGAAGACAGGAATTTTGTCCATTTTATTTATTGCTGTATCCATGGTGCCTAAATGGAACTTAGCATGTAGTAGGTTCTCAATACACACTTGCTGAATGAATAAATAAGCTAACTGAACGAAGGAATTTCACACTTCAGAAGAAATCACTGTTGACATTTTGGTTTCTGTCTTCCAGACTTTTTAATGTTTATGCAAATGTATATTTATATGCATGCATATATATGCACATGTGCATCCTTTTTAAGTTTTGCAGAAATGAGATCTTTACATATTGTTCTACAATGTGCTTTTTTCACTTGACATCTTTCAAGGAGAGTTCATAAGGAGTTACTCCATTCTTTATAATGGTGAAGTAGGATTCCATCAAGTGACTGTCTCCTTCCCCTACTGGTAATCATTCATTTTGTTTCCAAAGTTTCGGCATTACATACATGCTGAATTCATTGTATTAATTAGATAGGATCTTAGAAGTGACATTGCTCAGAGAGTTTACTTTTTTTTTCTAAGATTTTATTTATTTATTTGAGAGACAGAGATCACAAGTAGGCAGAGAGGCAGGCAGAGAGAGAGGAGGAAGCAGGCTCCCTGCTGAGCAGAGAGCCTGATGTGGGGCTTGATCCCAGGACCCTAAGATCATGACCTGAGCCGAAGGCAGAGGCTTTAAGCCACTGAGCCACCCAGGTGCCCCAAAGAGTCTACATTTTTAATAGACATTGCCAAATTTTTCTCTAAAAACGGAATAATTTTAGTCCAACCAAGCCTTTCACCAACACCAAAAATGTCCAATGTGAAAGGCAATAAATAAATAAGTAAATGGTGATGGTATCTAAATATTATTGTGACTGCATTCTTTCACTGTTAATGAAGCTGAACTTTTCCCCCACGTGTTTATTAGCCATTTGAACTTCTTCTATTAATTATCAATTCACATTCTTATTCATCTTTTTACCAGGTTGGTTGGGGATTTTATCGACTTGTAGATGGTCTTTGTATAGACATTAACCCTTTGGCTGTTTATTATGTGACAAATATCTCCTAGTCTGTGACTTATCTTTAACTTTGTAAATGTCATTTTTCATTTGGTAAATGTCATAGTGATAGTAAAGCCAATAGCTAAATTTTACTGAGCATTTACAAAATGCCAGACACCATTCTAAGTGCTTTATATGGGTTACCTCATTTAAATCTTCTATTACAAGGTAGGTACTCCTGTTATCCCCATTTTAAAAATTGAGACCTACAAAGGATAAGGAACGAGGCTGGAGTCTCCTGTGTTCTAAGTGACAGACACTTGGAATACTAGAAGTGATTCTACAGAAGTTTTAAAAATTCAAGTAGTCAAACCTGTCCTTTAAAAACAACAACAACAACAAAACAAAACTCTTGAGTTTTGTTAGAGAGCTCTTCTTCAACATAAGATTATTAAATGTTTCTCTATTTTTTCTGTAGTTTTATTTTTCACGTTCCCCCTCATGATCTTCGTGATCAACCCTTCGATCTACCTGAAGGTGATTTTTACATGAGATAGAGAGTTCGTTTTCTTTCCTTCCAAATGGATAGCCAATTGTCCCAAAAACAGTTACTGAAAGATATATCGGGGCGCATGGGTGGCTCAGTGGGTTAAGCCACTGCCTTCGGCTCAGGTCATGATCTCAGAGTCCTGGGATCGAGCCCCACATCAGGGTCTCTGCTCAGCAGGGAGCCTGCTTCCTCTCTCTCTCTCTCTGCCTGCCTCTCTGCCTACTTGTGATCTCCGTCTGTCAAATAAATAAATAAAATCTTTAAAAAAAAAAAGATGTATCGATTTCCTTTTGATATGGATGTCATCTTTTTTTGGTATGATCTAAGTACTTTTCATTTTTTATTTTGTTTTTCTGTTTTCTTTTATTTTTTTATATAATACCCAGTGCCCTTTACCACATGCCCTCCTTAATGTCCATCACCCAGTTACCCCCAGCCCCCAACCCCTCTCCCACCCAGCAACCCTGTTTGTTTCCTATATTAAGAGTCTCTTAGGGGTACCTGGGTGGCTCAGTGAATTAAACACCTGCCTTTGCCTCAGGTCATGATCCCAGTCTCCTGGGATGGAGCCCAGCGTCAGGCTTCCTGCTCGTGGGGAGCCTGTTTCTCTTTCTCCCTCTACCTGCCACCCCCCTGCTTGTGCTTTCTCTAATAAAAAAAAAAAAAGTCTTAAGGGGTGCCTGGGTGGCTCAGTGGGTTAAAGCCTCTGCCTTCGGCTCAGGTCATGATCCCAGAGTCCTGGGATCGAGCCTCTCATCGGGCTCTCTGCTTGGCCAGGAGCCTGCTTCCCCCTCTCTTGCCTACTTGTGATCCCTGCCTCTTTGCCTACTTGTGATCTGTCTGTCAAATAAATAAATAAAATCTTTTAAAAAAAAATCTTAAAAAATAAAGAAGAGTCTCTGATTTTGTCTTGTTTTATTTTTCCTCTCTTCCCCAATGATCCTCTGTTTTATTTCTTAAATACCACATAAGTGAGATCATATGATAATGGTCTTTCCCTTTGACTTATTTTGCTTAGCATAATACCCTCTAGTTCCATCCACATCGTTGCAAATAGCAAGATTTCATTTTTTTTTGTTGGCTGAGTAGTAGCAATGTCATCTTTATCATATACAGAATTTCCACGCATACATTGATCTATTGATTTTTTTAACTGATTTTCATTTTTAAACGTGTTTCAAATCACCTTGTTGGTTAGGATTTTCTACTCATATCTGCAAGTGAGCAGTCCTTTGCTTTCTGATATATGTTTTAATTGCTCTGTGCATTTATTAGCTAATAATACAAACACCCTACACAGATTCGCAAGAGATACTGCAGGGGAAAACATGACTTAGAAGGACTGACAGTATCATAGGGTCTTGGTAGATGCACTCCTGGGGGGAGTGGACCCTTAATTCCTGGTGGAGAGGGTCTCATTCCTGGGAACCCAAGTGGTGGGCCTGTGGGTGGTCATATGCCAAGTGGAGGGGCCACATGCCTGGGGGAGTGTTCTTCGGCCCTCAGAAGTGGGTGGGGTCCCCCATCTAGATGGACATTGAGATGGGACTACAGCACTGCTGGTAGGAGCAACAACGGCACAGCTGCTCTAGAACCTCTTCCCTGAGGCCCCCCCCAACCCCTCAGACAGGGCCTGCTAATCCAACAGAAGCCTGGGGAATTGCAACACTAGCCAGCACGCCTCTGCCAGCTGCCCTGCCAACCCCAGGGCCTCCTGCAGCTCCAACAAGTGGTACCCAAGCAATACCAGCATCTTTGGGGGGCAGTCCTCCCACAGTCATGGAAACCAAGTTCTCCCCCTGTAGCCCCCACCTTGACCCCAAACCCACCTTTCTTCATGGTCTGGCTGCTTCAGATTCTTGGGCTGATCTTCCTGAATTCATCACAATCACAGAGGATCAAGCTCACAGGCTTGGCAAAAGCCTTAAAGGTATCGATGAATGTGCCATTGGCTCAGTCGGTAGACTTGTGTCTCCGGATCTCAGGGTTGTAAGTTTGAGCCCCATGTTTGCTGTAGAGAGTACTTAAAACATAAAATCTTGCCAATGAAGACTTGGCCATCTTGCAGGATACCTCTTATTCTATAGTCAATGTGCTGCAGCATCTCACTGTTCTTTCCCACAGTCACGGTTGCTGCTCCACCAAATCCAAGGTCTGCAGCAAGGTTTCAGGATCCTTAGGACCTGCAGGAAGGCTCCAGATGAAGGTGTCACACAGGTTCTCTTACAAACAGTGCAAATGTGAGGCAGAAGCTTCAGACGGTAGATGGAGCCTGGTTTCTCACTGGGAAATCAGCTACCTGGATATTCGGATCCTGCTTTCACCACCTTTTGGTGCCTCAGCTAAGGATGCCTTGCTCAGTTCCTCCTGGAAATCCGCCCCAGGTACCTGCTGGTGCTGACATCCCCTTGGGTACAGCTGACACTCTTGGTGGCTCAGCAGGGCTGTCCTTCTACGTTGGATGCCCACCTCTGGCACATGCTGTTCTGTGGTCCATCTGGGGTGCAGGCGGTCTCCGGTGGCTCCAACACTCTCCTCGGCTGCGGCTCAGAGCAGACGGTCAGGCACATCTGGCAACCACCATTCCACTGTTTGCTCTTTAGTATTTATAGCACAAGTACGTGCTCTCATCCTACTCAGCTAGCTAGGCTGACCTACACTCCGTGGGAGGGGTGCCTCGCTGGCTCCTGCAGCCAAGTATGGTACTCTTGATCTCAGGGTCATCAGTTCAAGCCCTGTGCTGGGTGTGGAGCCTACTAATAAATAAATAAATAAAATTAAAAATGTATGAGCTACGTGGGAGAAGAGTGGTGATAATGACCTTCCCTTGGTTAAGCCAAATTCTAATGGGAGTAAGTTCAGTCTGTCCACTATTGTGTTTTCTGTGATTTCCTGTTAGGTTGTTTAAGAAGTTCCCTCTTAGTTTTTATCAGAACTGCTGAATTCTGACAACAGCTTTCAACATTGGTTAAATAATATGTTGATATAATCATACGGCTTTTCTCCTTTAAGCTGTTAGAGCTCACAAGCTTTTTGTTTTAAGATCTTACCATTTAAAGTACAAATACTAGGGGCATCTTCGTGGCTCAGGGGGTTAAAGCCTCTTCCTACAGTTCCTGGGCTCAAGCCCTGCAAGGGCTCTCTGCTCAGCGGGGAGCCTACTTCCCTTCCTCTCTCTCTGCCTGCTTGTGATCTCTGTCCGTCAAATAAATAAATAAAATCTTTTTAAAAAATAAAAATAAAGTACAGATACTTCTCCGAGTGGTAAGACTGAAGCTGACAGCAGCCACTTACCCTGAGTCTGAAGGGCAGCCCAGAAATGAGGGGGCTCTTGGGGACTCACAGCATTCAAGGTGGAGGTGAGGGCAGGTAGAGTATCAAAGGCACACAGAGATTCAGGTGACAAAAGACCCACAGACTGCAGATTCCTGTGGAGACAAACTGTCCCTGCAATTTCCCCTTTGCACCTGGCTTATGCACTTGGCTGCCTCAAACAGAATACCCTTCTACCCCTCTTACTCTTGCTCCCCCAATCTCTGCTGGTGGAAATCCCACCCATTCTTTACAGCTCAAAGTAAATGCTCCTCCTCCCACCCAGTCCATCCAGATCCCCAGATGTCTCCCCAAATCCTTACTCATCCATGCCACATTGTCTGGTATGGGGCACATGGGTTTTCTCTCTCCAAGTAGCCCCAGTGCCTGGAAGAATGCCAGGCATCCAGTGGGTGCTCAATACTTGCAGAATGAAGGAACTGACCGAATGGGAGGTCGGCCGCCACTCTCTCCTACGGTCCCCCCCGCCCGGCCAGGGTCCTGCAGGATGGACTCCGCCTCGGCAGAGGGCATCCCAGACCCCTCGCCAACCCCGGAAGCTGGGCTGCCGGCCATGGGAAGACTACACTTCCCAGCGATCCCAGGGAAGAGCGAAAACCCTTTGGCTTTGACAGCCACCGCCACAAGTCTTTCCGCCTCCCCAGCCTGCCTAGGAGCTGGGAGCTGGATTACGGTGGCCTGACCAGCACACGCAGCTGCGGCCGCCCGGAGCCCCTGCGCCTTGCCCCGCCGCCCGGCCAGCCAGAGGACCGAGAAGCCCGCGGCCGCCGACCGGCCATGCCCGCCCCTCCCAGCCGCCCGGGGGGCCCGAGCCGTCCTCTCCCAGACCTCTGCTGAGGCTGGGCGCCACTGGCCAGATGTAGCCGGCTTCGGATCCGTCTCCTCCCCTCTCTCTCTGCGGATCTCTCCTATCTGATCCCCACAGCCTGCACTCGGGGGCCGCCGAGGGGCCTGCAGGCTCCGGAGCCCTGATGCCTCGCAGCCCACTGTCCTGAGCGGCCACCACCGGCTCCGGGAGTTGAGGGCAGCAACAGGGCCGGACGTGGTCCCGGAGTGCGCCCAGAGGGCCCCAGAGGCCTGGCCCACCATGGCCCAAGCGCTGCCCTGGCTCCTGCTGTGGATGGGCTGGGGAGTGCTGCCCGCCCGCTGCTCCCAGCCCGGCATCCGGCTGCCCCTGCGAAGCGGGCTGGGGGCGCCCCCCCTGGGGCTGCGGCTGCCCCGGGAGACCGCGGAGGAGCCGGAGGAGCCCAGCCGGAGGGGCAGCTTTGTGGAGATGGTGGACAACCTGAGGGGCAAGTCCGGTCAGGGCTACTACGTGGAGATGACCGTGGGCAGCCCCCCGCAGACGGTAAGGTCTCCAGGCCAGCCCTACCGTCCTTTCTGCATGGGGGTGGGAGGGGTGCAGCATGCTGGCCCCCGCTAAAATGGGCAGGACGGTGTGGACTGGAGGGACCATCTCCCAGATGTTTCCTCTGGGATCTGCTTGGTAGCAGTCACCCCCAAAGTTCCCCTTTCCCACCTCTCGTCCCCTCACAGACTTCCCTGCCTCCCTCATCTGACTGCCCTCCCCTCGCCCCAGCCTCACACACCTACCCCTCAGTAAGGATTTGGGGCCAGAGAAACACTCCATGGGAGAGCCTGGCCTGGGGAAGGGTCCAAGCAATAGGGGCTCTGTGAACAGGTGTCAGCCCTGCCAAGCCTGAGTCTCCCAACCCTGGCACTGGGGATCTTGGTCCACCCAACCCTCAGCCCTCCTCCGGTGTTCCGGTAACCTGGGCTTCTGACCATCATTCCCAGCACCCTGAGGACCCAGGAATCCTGGCACGAGTTGGAGCAGCCCCTTGCTCCCACTGTCTGGGCTGGCGCGGGGACAGCAAAGTGAGGTTTCCCAGCTCCTCTGACCTCCACTCCAGCCCAGAAGCCCTGGACAGACTCCTGCTTCCCCAGCCCCTCCCAACTCCTCCCCCTCCCCCAGTGCCTTCGGCACTCCAGCCCCTCCCCCTCCCCCGTGCTGCGGAGTACAGGCCGGAGGGGACTGAATTGAGCCTGGGGAAAGGACTAACCACAGTCCAGGAGCCAGAGCCCCCTTCTAAGAATGCGACTCCCTCTATGAGGCGATAGGCGCCGGGGGGAAGGGAGCGTGGCAGCGTGGATGGAGAAAACACCGCCAGCTGTCCCCATCCTTCCAGCCCTCCGCGGTACCTGCAAGGTGGCAGGTGGAGGTTGCACCCTCTGTGCCTGCGTGGGTGGGGTGCTGGGGCTGCCCCCAGGGCACATCTGCCTTCTCCGTGGGTGGTGGGCCTGGGCGCGGGTGGCGGGACCGGTTCTGTATGTGCTGATGTGTGTCACCTTGAATCTGAGTCTGCACTTTGCTGAGCCAACCCCCTCCCCCCAGATCTGTGGGATCTGTGTCCTGGAGGCCTGCCCTTGGGAGGGTCCGTGAAGGTGGGAGTGTGTTTACGTGCAGAGAGGGAAGAGCCACACTTCTGTGAACTTCTCAGACAGCTCTTACCCTGGATCTGGGAGAAACACAAACCTCCATCCCCCAATTACCTGACAGAAGCAAATCTTCCCAGTCCCCACGGCCCAGGCCTGCCTCCCACCTCCCAGCTGATGCAAGGCTCTGGTCTCCCCTACTTCCCCTTCTCTTTCCTGTGTACCATAACTTCCCCAGAAAGTCTCAAGTCAGGGTGACCATAGGCCCCTAGCAGCCGGGACCAACAGGAGACTAGGTATGATCAGATAACAGGGGGACTTGGAGACCTGCAACCTCTGCCCGCCAGTGTCTGCTACCGATAAGTGCTGCAAGGACTTATACCCTGGGGCATGGACACACAAAGGGGACACACAAAGGGGCTGTGGAGCCACCTGACAGACCAGGAATTCCAGCACCAACCCACAGCTTTTCCTTTTCTCAGTCTTGTGGCCTGGGGCAAATTCTGCAACCTCTCTGAGCTTAGGGCTCTGTCTCCAAAGTGGGTGAAATGAGATCTCCTTTGCAAGGTTCTCGTGAGGGATTAAGTGGGACTGTGTAGGGGAAATCACCTTGAACAATGCACCCAGACGCACGGCTGACCTCTAGTACATATGAAGTCACTTTCCGCTAACTTCTCCAGCCATGTGTCTCTTCTGGGCTATGCAATGAAGCCTAAGAACTTGGATGCTCTGGGCCACCATGTGTCACACATATGGAACTCAGGGGACAGGTACTAGACTTCACGGGACCCCTGAGAGCATATGTATATTCCCCGGCATGGGCCAGAAATTGGCCAGGAGTAATTGTCCAACAAATGTCAATTCCTTCCCCCTTCCTTCCTAGAAAGGGAAAGTGGCCCTATGGTTCAAAACTGGCCCAAGGAACCATTGCTAGGGAGCCCACAGTTGGAATGACTCTGGCTCACCCTTTGGCTGGGAACCCAAGCCAGCGCCAGCCTGTCTGTACCCTGTGGTGACTTTGACTCTCTCCCCAGCACTCTCGAGAAGGAGGCCGTTTCTGCTCAGCTGGTGGGGCTCTTGTGAGCACCAGATGAGAACCTGGTGGGCAGAGCACTTTCTATACGCCAGGTGTTTAGGTTCAGGGGTTGAGAACTGACCCACCAAGAAACAGGAGATAAGTTTTCTGCCCATAAGGAGTGTAGAGCATGGAAGCCAGGACAAGGTAATCCAGAGCAGCACCCAAAGGCGGGCTCCCAGACCCTCACCATCAAATCTATTACAAACCTCTCTGGCCCCATCCCAGACCTACTGAGTTAGAATTGCGGGGGGTGGTTATCGCTCAAGTTTGAGAAGCACTGATCTGGCGTGGTACAAAGAGTGAGTGCTATAGGTGTTCAGAAGGTAAAATCAGGGAAGACCCCCCCCCCCTGTGGGAGGTGTGCTGTGAGCAGGGTCCTGAAGGATGGCGAGGAGAGGGGAGGCTGTTCCCAGCGGGGAAGTGGCATCCGTCCCATCAAACTGTCATTGCATTTAACTCGAATGTCCACTGCTTCCCCACCGTTAGCCTGGGTCCCTGGGACCGGAAGCCGCAGCAAATGAGAGAATGAGTCTTGTGCATTTGCTCAGGGGACAGCAAGAAACCCAGTCCTGTTAATGCTGCAGGTCTGGGTAAAGAGGATAGAACCAAATCGCCAGAAGCCTTTAATATGAAGCTCTACAGTTTGGGTTGGGGTTAGCAGATATCAGGGGAAGCTTGAGTTTCTTTGTACTGGGGCTGACATAGAGAAAGCAATCTTTGAGGAAGAGACATCTGACTTTGAGGAGGAATGGGACTGAGAGGTACGGGGGTGACGGGCTCTGTCACAGCAGTCCAGGTGTGAAGCACCACGAGGACAGCACGTGGCCGTAATAAGACGGAAAGGGAAGGGAAGACCAGAGTGCGGGAACGTCTCAGGGCAGCCAGACACAGGATTCGGGGACACTGGTGTGACAGGTGAGGAGGAAGGTATGAGATGATTTTCACGATCCTGATCTGGGCTGAACTGGAAGATAGCAAGACCATCCGAGGGACCCAGAGAGCTGCCAGGAGGGGGTTGCCGGATACAAATACATACCTTGTATTTGTGGTGGCAGTTTATGTAAAGTTTTCTAATATGTTCTACATCATTTTCTTCTTGACAATAATTCCTGCAATATATACAAATGGTCTCATCCCTTCTTACAAAAGAAATGGGGAGTGAAAGTTTAAACAGTTGGCCAGGAGACCGGCCTGTAAGCTGAGACCCTTTGTCGTCTGGATCTCAGACACTCTCCTAGCCACCTGCCCAGGTGTCTGGGGGGACAGGAGAGGGAGAAGAGCATTCCTTTTCATTTTCCCATGACACCTGCTCCCATGTCCCTTACGAGACTTAAGTAGTATTATAGAATACTATAACTGGTTTTTTATTTGTTTCCCTCCCAGAACATCAAGCTCTCGAGAACAAGTTCTTTTAAAAAGATTTTTTTTTTTTGCAGTGTCTTATTTGTCTTTCATATCCATGATAGCGGCAGATTCAGAACACGCACCTAAAAAGCACTGAGCGAGTGAATAAATAAAATGTAAGACATCTAAATAGAACTCATGGTGGGCAATTCTAAGTGCAGGACTGGCACTCTGAGAGAAAGAAGCACTTTCATCCTTTTCACTTAAATGAAAGGATATCATCTCATTCTAATGGGATGAACCTCGGTCTCCAAACCCAGGATAATGATGGTTGTTAGGGCTGAAATCTGGTGGCAGTCAATGCAGTGTAGCAGATGCTTGTCGAGCACCTACTGTGTGCAGAAGAGAAAAATAATGTCATTGCCCTCACCCTTGGAGAGCCCGGGGTTTGGTGTGAGACACAGACATATGAACAGCTAAATATCATATAAGACCAAAAGCATTTGGAACAAAAAGAAGAACAGTGAGTCTTAGAAGTGCAAAGAAAGAAGCAGTTACTACTGACAGGGTGTTAGGAGAGGCTTGCTTGAAAAGGCAGCATCTGAGTATGGCCTAGAAAGATGAGAAAGCTTAGCTCTGTGGAGAGTGGGGGGTAGAAAGGCTTCGTGAAGAGAGGATGCACGAGCCTGGCTGAGAAGCTGGGAGTTGCGGCAGTGGTGCCAGGAGGTGGAGTGGAGGTTGGGCTGTATTCTGCAGGCAGGCGAGAGTTCTTTGAGTATATGAGAAGGGCAATGGTCCAGTATCATTCTGGTTCGAGGAAAACAACTCTGGGTGGAACGTAGCTGGATAGTCTAGAGCCCCAGACTAAGACCTGACTCAGGGCCCGAGGGCCTGAAAGATGCTGATGGCAGGGAGGACAGAAAGGATGGGGGTTCCTCAGAGATCCAGCCTTCACGTGGCCGTTCATCCAGGAGTTCTGTGCTCCTGGGGAGGGAGAGGGAAGAGAAGAGGTTGTTGGAGCACAACAAAAGGAGCGAACTTTTAAAGTATAATATAGGTTATCAAAAGCCCATGCCTATGATTCTGCTTTAATTGCAAGGGTTAAGTACTAGTGTATCCTTTGGCGGGGGTTGGGGAGATAAGGGAACTGAGGCTCAGAGAGACTAAGGGGTTTGCCCACGGACACTCAACTAAGGAAAACAGAGCCGGGGTTCAAATCTGGGTCTTTGAATTCCAAGTCTAAATACTGGGTTCTTTCTTGTGTTCTCCAGTCTGGGACATGTTGGTTGCCTTTGAGATGCCAGGGGGCCTTTCTTGTCGATGGATCCAGCAGCGAGCTAAGCATGGGGATCTGGAAACCACAAGAGAAGTTAGGACTGGACAGGCAGACTCTGGAGTCACCTGCAGAGATGGTTTGGAAGCCAAGTTCACAAACAGGCTTATTGTTTGAGAGAGTGGAGGAAAGTGGGGAGGCAATGATTAGGGAAGGAATTTTGAATGTAGACTGGGACTCAACGGTGCCAGAGAAAATGATCAGAGAAGTAGAAAAATGAGGGTTCAGGGTATTGGAAACTGAGAAGAGCCAATGGTTTTCCACCCCCTCTCCCTCAAATGGTTTTCAACTGTGATTGGTGGGATTCTATAGAAGAACCTCAAGGATGAAGGAGATTAGGAAGAAGGTATGAGGCAAGACTTTGGACCTTTCACACCTCCCATCACCAAGCCCTCCCCCTTCTCCCTGCTTGCAAGTCAACTTTTATTGTTTTCATAGAGTGGAATTCCAGATCCTTCCTTCCTTTCATCCTTCCTTCCTTCCTATACCAAAAAGGTTGAAAACCATTGACCTCAAAGAGCCACTATCCAAATTAGACAAAGCAAGATTAGACAAGATCCCACTTCTAAGTTGCCCACCTCGTCCCTGAGACCGCAGCTCCCCTCAGGTTGCACAGAGGGCTTTGCTTGGACCCTCCCACTGTCATTTCACCCACTTCTCCTCTGCCTCCCCAAGTCAGGAGAGGAAGAGTTCAGCTGCGAGTGGGGGGTATGGGAAAGACCGGGACCTCCCACTAAGGTAGAAGGTCAGGAACCCTTCTTGGGTATCTCCAATAAAGATCTAAGCAGAAAATTCTGGTTGAAAATCTGGGGAGAGAAACCTCTCTTAAGGAAACTGCCATGTCTGACCACTAACTTATCTTCTGAGAGTATCTGTCTTTGGGGCCTGGACAGTGGAGAGGTCTGGGCAGGAGCCAGACCCTTTTCCCAGTCTGTGAGCTGCCCCAGGCAGGATGGGCCCAGAGGGCTGGGAAGCATTTGCTGACACCACGCACCCAGCTGCTGTAGCCAGTGGTTCCTGAGAGGGAGGCAGTACTCCCTCTGAGAAGAATGGGGAATCAGTAGTCTTAGGGGCTGACTGGGGGAACCAGGACTCCCTGGCCTTTTTTTCTCAAGATTGTGACAAAGCCACAGAGCAAGCTGGCTGAGCTCTGTGCCTCTGCCGTGCCAGCCTGTCCACTGTCAGCAGGTCTCTTGGACTGCTAGCAACCTGTGGCTACTCTCTCTACTGCCCACCATGCCCCCCCACCCAGACCTTGTGTCTGGGCTACACTGGCCTCTCGGAGCTGGTGAACGCCACCAACTCTTTTCCAGTGCCTGTAGACTTTCCTTGCCAGATGGCGCGAGGCATGAGCGATGGCATCTCCCAATGGCTCAAACATGACCCAGGTGCCCTGGAAGAGACTGGGCTTCTGCCAGAGATCAGCTATCTTTTCAACTGAGGACAGACCAAGAGAAGATTCAAGCCACTGCAACCTGTGCACAAGGACACGGTTAGACAGTAGGAGACACTTGCTGTCTTACGGTGAAAAAGCAGGGAGCCGGTAGCTGCTGTGAGACCTCACGGACTGGGGGTGCCCAGGTGGGTTCTGTGGAGCCTGCGGGCACTGGGGAGCTGCATGAAGAGCCACCGCAGGGAGGGGACAGAGACCAAGGAGGTAAAACCTCTCTCTACAAAAGAACAACTCTTGTTCTTTTCTCTTTGGTACGTGGGATCCTGCATAAGGTTGGAAAAGGGTTCTGCTGCTAAAAAAAAAAAAGAAAGAAAGAAAGAGAAAGAAAGAAGGAAAGAAAGAAAAAGGTTTGAAAAACCATCATCGTAGATCTGTTCTTTAAGAACAGACATGGACATTTTTGGTCTATTCGCCTCCATCATATCATCTGAATAGGAAGCCTTAATAAATATCATTTGAGCTGGGTTTGACACCGGAGGACAGGCAGCATCCTGTCTAAAAGGACAAGCGTGCATCCAATAAGGTTTGGGGTGACCCTGCCACCTTAGAATTCCCTAAAAACAAAACAAGCCAAAGCAGGGTAAGTGGCACCAGGGAGCCTGCTTACCCCCAGGTATCCGTCATCAGCTTCAGCCTGGAGAGAGAAGTGGAAGGCAGAGGATCCGTCTAGGGAAAGGATTTCCAGTGGGTCAGCCGAATCGGTCCAGGTGGAGGGAACCTGGACAGGATCCAATCGCTGGAGTCGTTGGAGGCAGGAGCTGTGAGCTCTGTTGACCCTGAGCCTCTCCCAGATGCTGACGTTAGGCTCCTCTTGTCCTTCCTTGCCCCCTTCTCTCAGCCTTGGGCAAACTCAGGTCTGGGGATATCCACTTAGGCAAGCCGATGAAGCTGACTCGAGGCTCTGAGACCAAGGAAGCCCTTGGTCTAAGAACCCGCGTGGAAAATCCAGCCAGTGTCGTGGCTAAGGTGGGCATCAGTTATTGTCACCATAGACAGTCCCAGATTAAACTAGTCTCAGTCAGCGTGGGACTGAGAAGGAATCGCTGAAGTCTGTAGGGTCACAGGGAACTGCAGGAAATTGGGCAATTACTGTCAGTGCAGGAAAAAAATCATTATGGAGCACCTGCTAAGGGTTAGTGATGGGTAAGATAATAAAATAAGCCCCTACCCTTGTGGGGCTCATAGTATGGGGGACAGACATTACATAAATGATTAAAGGTTTTATTTATTTATTTGACACACAAAATGAGATCACAAGTAGGCAGAGAGGCAGGCAGAGAGAGAGGAGGGAAGCAGGCTCCCCGCTGAGCAGAGAGCCCGATGCAGGACTGGATCCCAGGACCCTGAGATCATGACCCGAGCCAGAGGCCAGAGGCCCAACCCACTGAGTCACCCAGGCGCCCTACAGAAATGGTTAAAGGCTTGATGAGCAATATACAAAAAGCATAGTGGACCTACAGGACCTGCACCTTATCTTGGCTGGGGGTGTCAGGGCAAGACCTTTGGGAGAAAGGATATTTACACTGTGACTTGAAAGATGACTAGAATTAGCCAAAACAGAGAGAATATTCCAGGCATAGGAAAGAGCATACACAAAGATGCAGAGCTGAGATCATCATGCTTTTGAGAAGCATGGTGAAGGAGGGGGAAAAGTGGTGAGAAATGTTCATTGGAGTTGACCTTGGTAGGTGAGATGCCCCCAAGGACAAGGATTTCAAGATTGAATTTGGATTGTGAATCCGATGCTATGTAACAAACTACTCTAAAACTTGGTAGCTGGGAACAAGAGTCACAGTGGTTTCCAGGATTGTGGGGGTTCGCTGTGGCTCTTCTCCAGGTCTTATCTGTGCTCACTCACGTGGCTGCATTCAGCCGGTGGGTGAGTGGGGTGTCTGCTGGACCTCTTTCTCCATGAAGGCTTTCATCCTCAAGGAGGCAAGATGGAGCTTCTCCCCATGAGTCTCAGGGTAGCTTTCCAAGAGGAACCCAGGGCGCAGGCCTTCCCCAAGCCTCTGTTTTCCTGCTTTGCTGATTTCCATTGGCCAGAACTGTCACATGCTCAAACCCAGTGTCAACGTCAGGAGATCACACAAGAGCCTGGATACAGGGGTATGTGATTCGTTAGTGTAGCAATTTACCATATACTTCCTCTCCAAGTGAAAGACGGGAAGGTCAAGGACATCAAAGACCAGATGTGGAGTTGCCTAGAACCCGTGGATTCCTATCCAGCTGTGTGGATCATTGTGTAGAACGGATCAAGTTGCTCACTCATTCCAGATGTCAGTTCCTTCTCTATAAAATGGAAGAAAGCCTTCTACATCTCAGCCTCGGGTAAAAGGCTTGCTAGACAAGTGTGTAAGAGCTCTTCCCCCATCAACACAGAGACCCACATAGAAGCAAAGAGACTTCCTCTTTGATAGGAAGAATTAGAGTTAAAAAGCTCCCTCCTAGAGCCCCGGGATAGGCTACGAAGAGGGGTTGGGATCTTAGTAACTAGAGATCTTTCAGAGTTGATCTTTCAGAATCTCCCTAGGCTAACCAAAAGATGACTCCCAAAGGCTCTTTTCATCCGGAATAACCTGAGCTGTCCCTGTCTGCTAGTGAGAGCTGGGACCAAGACAGGTGAGATTTGGGGAACAAAGAGTTTACCCAGAACTCACTGGCTGCACACCCATCTCATCACCCAAGATCTGTTGCTGAAAACTCCTCCTCCAGGGGAGCCTGGCCTGCCGAGTGAAATGGGCAGGTGTACCTTTCCCTAAGGGGCTTGTTAGCACTTCCCAAGAAGTCACCATCCCTCAGAGGCACCCAGTGACACATTTGTTTGTTAAGTGATTGGCTGTGACCTAGCCCTGACCCTAGGTTGTGATCCCCTGGGGATCTAGATACAATAGCTGCAGAGACTCCCAAGTCAGCCTGGCCCTAAGGGATGGAGAAGAAGATGGCTCCAGGACCCTAAGTCTTGCGTCCCCTTCCCATGTCAAACCACAGCCCTGGCAAAGGGAAGACAGATCTGAGCTAAAGCGACACCTCAGAAGGCCCACAGCTGGGGAGTCCCTGTGGCATCTCTGCCACCCAACAAGCAAGACAGACTAGCTCTTTGTCCCTTCTGCCAGGCACCGTGATACCCACTGGGGATACAATGGGGAATTTTTTAAAAATTAGATACAAGGGAGATGAGAGTTAACGTGAAGCTATAGAGTGACACATTGTATGGCAGCATTTTCATAAGAGCGTCTGACCTGGACTTTCCCTCTTACGAAGTCATCCCTTCTGAGCTCGGACCACGGGATGGTGGGAGATGAGTAAGACACACTCGCCGATGGAGAGGAAGTGGTCTGGGCAGAGCGAATGGCCTTCAGGGGGAGGACCGTGGCTGCTCTGAGGACCTGTGAAGAGGCAGGTGTAGCCAGTGGGCAGGGGTCTGGGGTGTAGAGAACAAACAGGGCTGAGTGTCCAGCCATGACCCGACAATGAAGGGCCACGTAGGACATGCCAAAGCTTTAAATTTTTGTTTTAGTCGCAAAGGAAAATGATTGACATGGAAGGCATGTACCTAGAAAAGACCACCCCAGCCATAGCGCAGAGGCAGGTTGGAGAGGTCAAGCGTGGATGGACGCTGCCAAGGCCAGTTGAGAAGCTATTGTGATAGTCCAGAACGTGGCCCAGGGCGGCAAAGGAGGTGGCCAGAGAGGAGTACATTCACGAGACTTTTGAGAAGGTTAGTTGGACAGGACTTGATGCAGCGGGGAGAGATGTGAAGAAGAGGAAGGCGTTAAGATGTCCCCTCAGTTGCTGACTTACAGAACAGATGGACGGTGACGCCATGCACTGATACAGTGAACGCTGGGAAAAGGCAGATGGGCGGGACTGTGGAAGGTCGGCTTTGGACATCCTGGTTTGGAGGGAGTACGCTCTGTGCTTCTGGTGCTGCACGGGGAGGAAAGGGCTTAGGGCTCTGAGCTTAGGAGTGGCGGGCTCCTAGGGGATCCTCGGAGCTGCGGCCACAGGGGAGGTGGCTGAGGGAGAGCAGAGCCTGCAGGGAAGAGGGCTGAAGCCCGAACCTCGAGAAGGGAGCCTGCAAAGCAGACAGAGGAGATCTGGTCAGAGCCGTGGGAGGACACCCTACAGGCCAGGGGGACAGGAAAGAGTTTCTGGGAGGGAGACGTCCTCACAGGCAGAGGAGGACTGATTTGAAAATGCCTTTTGTATTTGGTGACATGACGTCTCTGGTAGCTGTAGTAAGGGCTGTTTCATAGTGGAGGGAGGGGCAGCGGAGAACGGGCTTTGGGACGGGTTGAGGAATGAGTGGGAGGTGAAGAAATGAAGACAGCTTGGCTGAGAACTTCGGTTGTGAAGGAGGGGCAGGGAGCTGGAGGTGGAGGTGAGATTGAGGAAGGTTTTTAATGGACAGACTCGAGCATTTGTAAATGCCAGCAGGAGGAACCCAGATCGGGGTGGGGGGCAGAACGGCAGCGAATCCACTGGAGGGAAAGGGTGTAGTTCCCAGGGTCGGGCACCCACCCAGAGCAGGGGAGGGCCAGCCGAAGGAAAGGACGGGTGGACAAGGCCATAGGCAGGTTGCCAGGACTGGCTGTGGGGATGAGGGAGGCCCCCTCCGAGAGTCTCTGGTCCCAGCAGTAAGAGGCCAGGCGTCCCTTGCTTACAACCACTAACCCTCCTCTTCCAGGCTGCCCTTACCTGCCCAGCGTCAGGATGAGTAGTGGCTCAGCTGCCTAAGGCCCCTGCCCTGGGACAGGCCTCCTTGGGAGCCGGAGGGGGGGAAAACCTGCCCGGGGCTGGAGTAAGAAGTGTTAGAAGGATGAGACCAGGCAGGAATCCTTCTCCCAGAAGCCAGGAGCACTTTGCAAAGAGCAAACAGACAGCTGGCCATTTGCTCAGGAAGGAATCTCAGCTGTTTGTTTTGGTTTCTCATTTTTTTGTGGCGGGGGGGGGGGGGGGGGCCGGCAGACAGGGCCTGAACTCCCAGTGTCGGGGGGGGGTGGGCTTGACCTGCTTTGAGGAGGAGGAAGGGGGAGGACTTCCTCAGCTGAGAAAGGCTGGGCCTCCTGGCTCAGAGTGGTTTGCAGGAAGGGAGAGCAGTGGGGAGGCCTGGACCAGCTGGGGCCTCAGAAAAAACCCTGTGCCAGAGCGAAAGGTGGTTGTGTTTTCCTGGAGCTGTCAGGCACACGTTACAGGGAGCCCTCTCTTGCACAGTCCTGGGGACCCTCTTTCTTTGGGGTCCAGTGAGAGGAGGAATCCCTGGAAGAATGAGGCCAACCCTAGGGCTGGGAGCAGAGTCCTGGCAGGTGGGGGAGGGGGTGCTAGGACGGGGGCGGGGGGGGGGGGGCGTTTTAATCATTAACCTGGTGGACTGAAATCTGAGCTTCTGTGCCTCCAGCTCTATTGATTCTGAAAGCACAGCATCTGGAGCTGGTGGCCACTGGGAGACCCTGGAGAGGGCCTGGGGTAGAGACATGGAAGAAGGGCCGGCAGGCAAATGGGAACCAGGCCAGGAGTAGGGGGCTGGGGAGGAGGGCGGGGCGGGGTCAGAGGTCTGGGCCACTGTGGGATGGAGAGGAGGCGCCTTGGCAGGAGTGGGGGGGCAGGCAGGAGGCCCTCTCAGGCATTGGGGGAGGTGCGGTCTACAGAGCCGCAGGGACCACTGAGAACAGGAAGGAGCTCGAGGATCTGGCAGGGAGGAGGAAACTGAAGCCCAGAGGAGCACGGTGACTTGCCCAAGGTGACAAGGTCAGAGCCTGCATCAAAACTGAGGTCAGCTGACTTCACTGCACTGAGGAGAGAGGACGAGGGAGTAAAAGGGCCCTGAGGTCAGGGTAGCCGCTGAGCTGATGGGCATGAAAAGTCAGCAAAAGAAGGCTGAATTCTCAGGGTTCCAGGTTTCCCAGGACAGGGGCATATGCTCTTTTTGCCTGTGAGGATACTACTGGCATTCAAAACATGGCTCTAGACTGACGGAGGGAGGGATCAGGCCATTGAAGGAGAAAGGAGGGTCAAGAAAGAAATGCTAGAAGGAGTTGCACAGCAAGGGGCACCGGGAAGACACCTGTCCGTATCCATCTTAGCCAAAACCCAGGACCCTGACAAGATGGGTTTTCACTGCGACGGCAGAGTGGGCTCCTGGCTCCCTCCTATTTTCTGATAGTAGGACTCAGAGGCCTGTGTCACCTCTGAGACAGGAGGGGAGCCCTTCTTGGGGAGCCACATTCTGGCAGGCAGGGTCAGAAACATGTGGCACCTACAGGCCGTCCTGGTCCCTGTAGCTTCCCTGGCCAGTGCCAGCTCCTAGAATAGCATTTCCGAGCTGGACGGGGATGTGAGCCCAGCTGCCCGCTGGGTGATATGCTTCCCATGAGGACCAGAGGAGGGAAGGCGTGAGCTCGCAGATGGACTGGGACAGGTACCTGAGGTAAGGGCAGTCTGAAGGTAGAGAGAAGAGAGGACTGAAAACCACACACACGCAGAGATCACACGGCTCTGACAACACAGACAAGGTTAGGATTCCATAGAGAAGCCAGGAGCAGGCACAAGGCCATGCTGAGGGTGTCCGGGGATGCCACATTCTGTCGGTGGTCATGGTGGTAGCAGGCACTAGGCTGTCCAGCCCTGCGTCCTAGAAGCTTCTTCCTGGACGTTCCAAAGGGAGACTTTGTTGGCTGTGGCATGAAGGACAACAAAGGCAGAGAGCCCAGAGCCTCATGTCGGTAACATTTTTCTCTCCCCTTTCTCCGACAGCTCAACATCCTCGTGGACACAGGCAGCAGTAACTTTGCGGTGGGGGCTGCCCCCCACCCTTTCCTGCATCGCTACTACCAGAGGCAGCTGTGAGTCCTGGGGAGAGCTAGACAGAAGAATCCTTCCCAAGGATCCAGGGCCCAGAAGGGTCAGGGGAGGGCTTTGGGGAGAAAGATTAGCTCCTCAGATCCTTTCCAAGAAAGAGTGGAGAGGGGGGATTTGAGGCACTCTATTATGGGAAAGGGTAGGTTGAGGGGCCAGAAGGAAGTTCTTCAGGACGGAGGTGGGGCAGCTTCCTTGGGGAGGGAAAGAAGGAAGGAGAGAAACCCCAAAGCTCCCAGAGCCATCTCAGGGTCTTGTCTGTACTTGAATTGGGAGACATGGAGACTTTACCTCACCCCACACCCCCCACAGGGGCTGTCAGGCATCTGGCAAGACCAAGGCGGTCTAGGCGGAGCAGGCTACCGTGACTGCTCCCTGTGCTGTGCCCTCATCCAGGGGCTGCTCCTGGTGGCATCACACAGTTCAAGGGACTGGAGGAGGAGCCTTCCATAAGCCCCACGGCCTGGACCAGTATCAGGGCCCGACAGCTAAAATGTCTCCCTGCACCACCCAGGGTTCCAACAGCCAGATTTAGCTAAGTGGTGGAAGAGAGGGTTGAAGTGAGTTTTTAAGGTAAGAGGCATAGAGATGACGTGGGAGCCTCCTTAGCATAAACACAAGTGGCGAGAAGACATCTAATGTCTGAGGTGTCTCTGTGTGTGGAAATCTGTGAGGGGAGGCTTACGTCCCATTCTTGGGCTGGTAGGCAGATGCCAAAGCCGCCTGCCACATCTTCTGCCTTCCCCATCTGAAGAAGGCCGGCCGAGAGCGGGGCGCAGTGAGGACCCAGGAAAGGAATTCATTCCAGCTCCTGGCCCCAGTCCCACCGCTGCCCCCCGCCCCAGCCCGCGCACACACAGGCCTGGGTCGTGGTGCCGTGAGGCACAGGTGAAGGTCTCACGTGCCAACAGGTCTGTTCCACACAAGTAGTGTGTTAATACTTACCTGCTCTGCTGAGATGCGGTGTCAGCTCTTTCTCTGGAAGAACTTGCTGTAGAGGTTCTGCGTTCCTCCTGCCTGGCACTTTCTCTACCACTCAGATGGTACCACCAGGTCCCAAGGCAGCGACAGTCAAAGGCTCCTTTTCTCTGGGAGCCCAATGAAACCGGGGGGAGGAAGCGATGCCGCTAGCTGTTTCTCTGTGGCCGGCCGTGGCCACAATACACAAAGCCCAGGCTTGTTCCCCGCAGGGCCTGAGCTTCAGATCTAGGGATAGGAGCTGTGGAGACAGGACGGTGAGCCCCAGCAATAGCTCCCCTCATCTGTTTGCAAGGTTACTCTATGTTCTGTTCTGGGTGATGGATCTGGGATATTCTACTGAGCAGCCTGAAAGCATCTTATCTTATGTGGGATGACCCTGAGAAAAGATGAGGCCTCAGGAGTAGGTTAGATGCTGGGTCCCCGTGCCAGGGTCGTGGCATGCCTCCACAGACCTCTGCCTCCTCTCCACAGGTCCAGCACGTACCGGGACCTCCGGAAGGGCGTGTATGTGCCCTACACCCAGGGCAAGTGGGAGGGGGAGCTGGGCACCGACCTGGTGAGCATCCCCCACGGCCCCAACGTCACTGTGCGCGCCAACATCGCTGCCATCACTGAATCAGACAAGTTCTTCATCAATGGCTCCAATTGGGAGGGCATCCTGGGGCTGGCCTATGCTGAGATCGCCAGGGTGAGAGGCGCAAGGCTGAGCCCTGGACACTATGTCCGCACCACACCCTGCATGTTACCCAGGGACGGGCTTGGAGAGAAGGGGAACTGACTAAAGGTGGGACACAGATCAGCCTAAAGGATTAGTTAGTGCGGATAGTTAGTGGCAGTCTGAATCCCGTCCCTGCAGAGGTCAGGCCTATAGTGAGGGATGCTGTGACAGGTACAAGATTAGGCTCTGGTTTCTACTGACTCTCAATATCTTAAGAATAAGGGAGCCCCCTCACCCCCACCCCCTGACCCGAAAACAGGTTAAGCATATGGGGATCAAAGATCCTATAGATCTTTCCTGTTTGCACTGCCAGTGTCTCTTGCTAACCCTCTCTCTGCCAAATCTCAGTACTTCAAGATAGCCTTTGCCGAGGAACATCCCCCGAGTTTTGCTTTTGCCTTCCCGTTTAGGCAGGAGGCTGGCCTCTCCATTAGGGCCCCCTGTGTGAGGCTTCCCTCTTTGTCTCTTTCTGCCACAGCCAGATGACTCCCTGGAGCCGTTCTTTGACTCCCTGGTAAAGCAGACCCACGTTCCCAACCTCTTCTCCCTGCAGCTCTGTGGTGCAGGCTTCCCACTCAACCAGTCAGAAGTGCTAGCCTCAGTTGGAGGGAGCATGGTGAGTACACCCTAGGAGAGGGCAGGTTCTAGCCCTGGGAAGAGGGATGGGTACCTCCCCCCCACCTCCAAGGCTGCAGCACAGTCTTGGGCTCTGCTACTTAGAATCAAGGGAAACCTCTTTAAACTCGCCACCTCCACATTTCTTTTTCTATCTTTTTCTTCTTTGCATTATCCAGAAAGAAATCCAGGTACCTTGGAAAGGTATAAGATTAGGGAACTTCAAAAGAAATGTAGATAAGACCTCTGGGGCACCTGAGTGGCGGGGAGTCTGCTTCTCCTTCTCCCTCTGCCCTCCCCCATGCTCTCTAATAAATAAATAAAATCTTAAAAAAAAAAAAAAAGAAGAAGACCTCTCAAATTAAGATGATTCAGTCTGATGAACAAAAGGCAGCGATGTAAGGAGTTTAAAAGTCTATTTACTAATTAATTAGGATAACTGGTGAATGGTTCTCCATCTCTAACACACGGAGAAAATAAAACTTGTAAAAGAAGCAAATAATCATTCATTTAACATTTATTGTGCCAGTTTGGATTTAAATAACTTTATATTGAGGGCTGTGAGACTCTGAAACAAACAATTTAAAATCCTGTAAAGTCTTCCCCTGATATATTCTTAACACATTTAAAAAACTACAAATCACCACTTTGGGACAAGATTTGATCAGAAGAAGGAAGAAAAGAAAGGTGGCCTGTGAAGGGCTTTGCTACCCCCCAGAAATCTCTGATCCCACTGTTTGCTCTCTGGGTGACTTGCTTGTCCCTCTGTGCCGGGACATGGGTACCTGCCTCCCTTTGTCTCCAGATCATCGGGGGTATCGACCACTCACTGTACACGGGCAGCCTCTGGTACACACCCATCCGACGGGAGTGGTACTACGAGGTCATCATCGTGCGGGTGGAGATCAACGGGCAGGACCTGAAAATGGACTGCAAGGAGGTACCACCACCAAGGGGGGCCAGGGAGAGGGAAGGGGGAGGCAACATAGGATGAGGTCAGACCCTGAGTTATGAGGTTGGGAGGACGAGGCAGAGGAGCAGGACGTGCAGAAAGGGTTGGGGGCTGAGCCCAGAACAATTGGGAGCTTAATGGTATCAGTAACACAGCAGGACCTGAGGTTGGGGGCTAGGGACTGGCAGGGCACTTGCATGGGGACCTTGTGGCTTATGGTCTGGTAAGGGAAAAAAGCATGTCTGGGCTCCAGTTACTACCTTGCTGGGCAGCCCTGGGCAAGTCTCGTGCCAGGTAGTGTGGAATGATGCAGGGGAAGCATCTGGCTTTGGAGCTGGAAAGACATAGGTTTCTAGTTCTGCCATTTACTGGCTGTGTGCCCACAGGCAAGTTACTAGGTTGTGTTTCAGTTTCCTCATCTGCAAAGCAGAGGGAAAAACAGCTTTTTCAGAGATTGTGGTGAAGACAGAAAATTAAATTTCTTCTCCCAGTGCCTGGCACACAACAGTACCCAATAAACAGCAGCTCAACTGTTTGGGTCTTCCTTACCTAGATTCTTAATGTATGTTCAATCAGAATATAAAAGAACTATGAAAAGTTAAAGCACTATACAAGGTAATTTTATTTTCAAGATTTGGAGAACGTCTGCCCAACCCAAGATACTAAGAATTAGCATTTACAGAATACTCCCTCCGTGCCGGGCGCCATTCTAAGAGCTCCGCATGTATTCATTTCATCCTTATAATAACTCTTTGAGGTAGGTGCTATTATTATCCTCATTTTAAAGATGAGGAAACTGAGGCACAGAGGCTGAACAACTTGCCCAAGGGTATAATCCTAAGAGAAATGCCAAGCCAGGATGCCACCCTAGGGAGTCAGATCTACCCTTATGATTCCGGCCAGAGCCCAGCGTCAAAAAAGGCTTTTGACTCTTCTAACCCTCCCTTCTCCATCCTAGTACAACTACGACAAGAGCATCGTGGATAGTGGCACCACCAACCTTCGTTTGCCCAAGAAAGTGTTTGAAGCTGCCGTCAAATCCATCAAGGCAGCCTCCTCGGTCAGTGGGACTCAGGGCAGGGGTACAAGAGATGATACAGTGTCAGAGGAAGTCCGTGAAGGTCACAGCCCTCAGCAAGAGCCAAACTGTATACCCTTAGATCCTTCTACTTCAATGTCTTCAGAGCGAGTCTTTGACGGGCCTTGGCGTGCTCATCACACAGGCCCCCTTGTGCAGAGTTTTGGCCTCCCTCTCCAGCTCTGTTCCCCTAATTCTTGGGTTTCAGTGTACTTTCCCCCAGTTTGGACACTCCATAGAAAAGCAAAAAGAGGGCCCAGTAAGTGTTATCTGAGAGCGGGAGAAACGAGATGGCAGAAGAGGCGGATTCCTCACTGTTCCCCTTTCTTGGCCACACAGACGGAGAAGTTCCCGGACGGGTTCTGGCTGGGGGAGCAGCTGGTGTGCTGGCAGGCGGGCACCACCCCTTGGAACATTTTCCCGGTCATCTCCCTCTACCTAATGGGCGAGGTCACCAATCAGTCCTTCCGCATCACCATCCTTCCACAGGTATGTCCCCAGCCGGAGTCGGTGGGGTCCCAGGAAGAGGGCAAGGTTCCCACGGGGAGGCAGGGAGCCGGCATGTCTTCCCAGAAGGTGGAAGACAAGAGAGCAGGGTCCGGAGGCACAAAGCAAGCCCATGGAGCTCAGGGAAGGTGGCGGGAAGAGCACCCCCTAAGCACAGATATCTAGAAGGCTGGGGATGGCGGGGGACATGGAGAGGGGAGGACATCCTCTCCCTCTCGGACTGCTTGTCCTTAGCAATACCTGCGGCCAGTGGAAGACGTGGCCACGTCCCAAGATGACTGCTACAAGTTCGCCATCTCACAGTCCTCCACGGGCACTGTGATGGGAGCTGTGATCATGGAGGGCTTCTACGTCGTCTTTGATCGGGCCCGAAAGCGAATCGGCTTTGCTGTCAGTGCTTGTCATGGTAAGAGAGCCAGGGAGGAGGGTGTGGGCTCGTCTGTGCGTGTTCTCACCGTCCAGCAGTTAGGAGCCCCGGCCTGACAGTCTGGGAGGTAGTCACAGTTGCCTCAAGGCAGAGTCAATACACTGTTAGAGCTAGCATCCTGGCCTCGGGCTCTGTCCGTGTTGCCTGGCGTGGTGAGGCCTGCCCGGGTTGTAACCTCTGCCGGAGACCCAGAGCCGCCTCAGCCCCTAGGGAAGCTCCAGATCCCTGGGCAGCAGGCCGAGCCTGCAGTGACCCTGTGGGCTGCTACCCGATGGGGTCGAAGTCTCCTCCAGAATGGCGGTGGGGTCTTGCAAGTAGTATCAGCGGAAGCCGGTGAGCATACTGGGCATACGTGGGGTGTCTTTTTGGTCAAATCAGAAGACTGACCTTTAGGTATCATTCCTACCGCCTGGTTCCACAGGAAAGGGTTGTTGCTCCCAGGGCCCTGGGAAGAGACGTGGTTCTACCTAGCACGGCTTTTCTGGCCTGCTCCTAAATATCTCCGAGGAAGGAGGGGCTAGAGCCTCCCCTCGGGCTCATTTCAAGGCTTACCTGGCAGTTCTTTTTGTCGTATGACCCAAACTGCTGTGTGACGTTGAGAGTTGCCCATTCGCGTTTGCCCTTTCCTCAGTGCACGATGAATTCAGGACGGCAGCGGTGGAAGGCCCATTTATCACCCCAGACATGGAAGACTGTGGCTACAACATCCCACAGACAGACGAGTCGACCCTCATGACCATAGCCTACGTCATGGCGGCCATCTGCGCCCTCTTCATGCTGCCGCTCTGCCTCATGGTGTGCCAGTGGCGCTGCCTCCGCTGCCTGCGCCATCAACACGATGACTTTGCTGATGACATCTCCCTGCTGAAGTGAGGCGGCCCAGGGGCAGGAGACCGAGGTTTCCCTGGGCCGCATCTGGTGGTTCACTTTGGTCACAAGTGGGAGACACTGATGGCACTGGTGGCCAGAGCACCCCGAGACCCTCACCTGCCCACCAGATGCCTCTGCCTTGACAAAAAAGAAGGAAAAGCGGGCAAGCTGGGTTACAGGAGTGGCACCTGTAGGAAACATGAGACGGAAGAAAGAAGCACTCTGGTGGCGGGAATACTCTTAGGCTCCTCAGGCCTGAGCTGGGAAATTCTGCTGCTTGACACTTCAGCCTTGAACCTTTGCCCACCGTCCCTTTGGATTCTCCAACCCAAAGTATTCTTCTTTTCTTAGTTCCAGAAGTAGCGGCATCACAGCCACATCACCCCAGAGTGTGTCTCTCTGCAGAGAAAGGGCCAATGTCGTTTCCCTGCTGGCCCAAGTCAGCAGGAACGGATGCACAGTTTGCTATTTGCTTTAGTAATAGGGACTGTATAAACAAGCCTAGCATTGGTACAAAGATTGCCTCTTGAATTAAACAAAAAATAATGAGACTGAATATTTGTACAGATGGGGGCGGTTGGAAGAGAGGAGAGGGAGCACAAAGACAGGGAACAGCGGGGATTGGAGCTAGAAAAGGCAGAACCACGGCCCCTTGCCAGTCCCAGTTTCGGATGGCATCTCCAAGAAAAGCCCATCCTGGAAGATGGGTGTTGCTGTCCAGTGTTTTCTTTTCTGTGGTTGTAGCCTGACCAAAAGTGAGTTGGGAAGAAGGGCTTACCTAGCCAAAAAGCTCTTTTTAACTTTCTTAAATGAAAAGTGCCGACTAAGAAGTTCCATCTGACAACTCAATTTCTACCTGAAAGATTGCACTTGTCTCTACCCGAACCCTTTGCCCCACACGTGATACATAACACTGACATTTCCCACCCCACCCCCAGCGCCCTAGGAGGAAGCAACTGGAACACAGCAAATAGAGCAGAGCTGGGCTCTGTCTTCCTGCTTACGTGTTCACTCCCTACCCCAAATCCCTATTCCTCTGCAGCTCTGTAGCTGAGGTGCTAAGAGGGATAGACAGGAGACCTCTCTAATTTAACCCTGGCAGGCAGAATCTACCAGATTCACTCAATAGGTACAGGTACCCCGGTACCTCTGCCCAGATCTCTTCCTGTTCAGTTGAGCGTAGCAGTAAGATCTCCACATGACACAGAGCTGTTTCGTCACCTTCTCCCCCCTCCGATGTACCCTCCATTACCTTGGCACCCCACAGTGGCACTAGTATTATACCCAGTGTCCGGACCGCGGGGCTTTATGGCTTTACCATCATTGCCTTCGGTAACAAGGCTGCTGGAGAAAGGCTGGCAGCCCCAGGGCTTCCATACTTCCTTCACCTCCAGAGCTCCTTAGGGGAGGCCACCCTTCTCCCCTATTCTACTCTCTACTCCCCACTCCACACTTGATCTTAGCCAAAAGGCCGAGAAGCGATCTACTCCCCACTCCAAATAGTACTTGGCTACCCAGGCTGGTTCTTGGGCTAGGTAGTGGGGACCAAGTTCATTTCCTCCCCATCAGTTCTAACACAGTCAACTCTGATACCAGTGTTAGCGGAAGATGTGATTCTCCTAGTAGACCCACCGGGTCCTGTTGCTAACTTGTCAACACACTGCTTCCAGGTATGGGACCTGCCTGCCGAGTGTGGAATTACCTGATGAGGGAAAGGGAAATACAGGAGGGCCTCTGGAGATCCTGGCTTCGGCCAGCTGCCCACAAGCCATAAACCAATAAAAAAAGAATACTGAATCACAGTTCTTTATCCGGGTTCTCTTCATTCCCCTTGCTCTTGGTGCTGCTTTGGACGACTGGGAACACCCCCTCCTAACTACAAAGACTGTCAGGAAGACTGGAGACTGTTTCCAGCTCGGAACTTACTGTGTAAATAAAACTTCCAGAACTGCTACCATGTAATGAAAACGCCACATTCTGCTTTATAATTTCTATCCATGTTGGGGAAAACTGGCTTTTTCCCAGCTCTTTCCAGGGCATAAAACTCAACCCCTTCATTAGTAAGTCCCAATGTCCTATTTTTTTTTTTTAACTTGTACGTACTTTTCTTTTTACAGTTGCTTCTTTTCTATCCTGAAACTATTAAGTCTAAGTATATATATAAAAAAAACTTGACAACAGTTTCTTGCTTGTAAAAATATTATATATCTCTATTTTTAGAATCGACTCCTGAAAAGTGACTGTCCCACCTCTACTCACTGCATTAGAGGCCTTTCCCACCAATCTGCATGGCTTCTACCCCCACAGGCCAGGAGACAGAGGGAAAAGGGAGAGCATGGGTGCCCCAAACTTAAATGCTGCTTTCTGACTGATCCCGAACAAGACAGAGAAGACAGCAACAGTGAGGCCCCAACTTCCATACTCCCCAGACATCTGTCCCCCTGCTACCGTTGGCTTTCAAGGGGCTTTTACGAGGAAGCTGTTAAGTCCCCTCCCACTTATTCCTTTCTTCTCTCTATACTCCTTTGGCTTCAAGTATTTGTAGAAAAGAAAGAGAATAGCATTTATACCCATTCCTAATTTCTAGACTTTTAGGGAATACTGAAAAACACTCCCGATGGCCTAAAGGCTACTGCAAAGTTGATGAGAGAGAGTATCTTTTGATTACAAGAGAAAAAGTAAATGCCCCCAGATGAAAAGAACAAAGGAACCGGTCTTCCATTTTGCCACATTTCCACTCGTGATAGCTACAAACTGGACATTAATATTTCATTAACCAAAGAAGTGGGTCACCTGACCTCTACAGAGGGGAGAACTCAGGCCATTTCAATCACCCCACAAGATGCCAATGTGGTCCTGGGAAGTCCAGCTCCTGAAAATGAAGCCAGTCAACAAGCCTGAGCAAGGAAGGCAGGAGAAGGGAAAGACTGCATCTAAGAGACTAATGGGCAAGGATGAAGGACAAAGAAGGAAAAGATAAAAAACAGAGAGCAGGGAATATAATTGGATCTGAAAGGGAGAGGCTTTGCTACCCTGATAGTACTGCTAGTGCCAGGAAGCATTTCCAGGTCACAGAAGGTGAAAAACTGAGCTGTTGGTAATATAACAACGTCCTTCCCCTGGAGCTGATTTTTTTTTTTTTTTTTTTTTTTTAATTAAGACTTGGTTTCTCCTTGTTTAATTCCAAAAGAGAAGAAAGCTGAAGCCATTTCCCGTAGGAGTACAGATAAAAGGATAGGAAAAGATTCAAAGCTCTCATAGATTCACAGCTTTCACAAGTATAAACCTAAACACCGAAAGTGCTCAATAAGCAGACATGGGAAAGCGATCTTGTTCTAGATAGCTATCTATAGAACAAATGACTTCTAAACTTGAAATCCAACTCCCCTTCATATCACTTTGGCCTCCATTTTTCCCAGAACAGGAAACATGTCCCCCATAATTTTCTTGCTTCAAAAATTAAAATCCGGCATCCCAAGATCATTCTGCAAATAATTTTGCACAGACATCTCCTCACCCCAGTGCCTGCCTGGAGCTCACCCAAGGTCACCGAACAACTTGGTTGTGAACCAACTGCCTTAACCTTCAGTGGGGAGGGGGACTAGCTGACCAGGAGACCACAAGTGAAGGGGAAGAGGTGAGGCCTTCACAAGGTTGGTCCATCAGAGCTTGATCGGAAGCCAAGTCAGTGGCAGCAAGGGATGGCTTGGCCCAGGAAAGATCTGTGGGCTGTGCTAGTTTCTAAAGAGAGGACTACCCAGGAAGTCAGATGGACAGAAGTTTTCGGGACGCATGGGGGAAATGGGACCCAGTTATGTTGTTATTCTTGGACTGTGAATTTGCTGATGTAAAACGGAATACTCTGTAAACCTAATGTCTATGTGCAAATAATGAGCGTTAACACAGTAAAATATTCAATGGAAATTCAAACTATTAGGGTTACATTTTTTTTTTCTCCATCGGTCTCATTTTATCCATTTGGCGTCGAGTGGCTAGAACAACACTGGGGCTTCCGTGGGCTTTCGGTAAGCAAGGCATCTGGTTGGACAGCGAGTGAGCACCAGGGTTCAAATCTGCATACATGAGCCTTAAGAAAATGAACTAGAGGCTGAGCCAAATCAAAGCAGGATGGCCTTAGAGCAACAGCAGCTTCCTAGATGGTTTTTATATTGTACTTGAGAACAGCCCTAGGCAAGAATATTGTAATTTCAAGGGCAAACTAAACATCAGGCTACGATCTGCATCCCTCGAAGGAACTGCAAGGGGAGGGGGGGGAGACCATTTCTGCATAATATACATACTTTCATTTACGAACATTTGAATACAGACTTTCTATACACACATTACCTATATAATAAAAATGTACATGGCATGAGTATAGGTCACTGTATAAATATAGAGTTTTAGAAATCTTGAACCCGCGCTTCCTGTTCACATCAGTTTCTCCTCTTCTTCCTCCCCAGTCAGGTCCGTCATTTAAGAGTTGGACAAAAGGGACAAGTGTCATTTGTGTTGGTCTGGGCCCAGAATTTGATACACTGGAAAGGAAGAAAGACATATCTCAGGTTTATCTGGAAAGATGAGGGAAGGAGGGGAGAGCGTGCCACCGAGGTTCACTAGGGCTGAGGAAGGCATGACTATGTCAGACAGCCTCTTTCCATGGGGACCAGATGGGCTATTTCATTGGCTCTTACCCCCAAAAGACTCTTCAAAGCATGGGAATCTATTCTTTTTACAGGGACCATTAACAATTAGCTAAGAATGGTATGGCGCTGCTTTGTGTCGGAGACCTGCAGTGGACATCCCCTTCTCGTGATCCATTTAGGCTGAGAAATGCTCCCATCTCCAGATACCACCACCCTCAAATCTTATTCAGGATTCTCCCCTAAGAATTTAGATGTAAATTCAGTTGCTGGCTCTCGGAAAATAAAAACGAACAAAAGAAAACAGTAAAGAAGGAATCATCCCTGCTGCTGGGAGACTTAACTCTGTCTGGTAACATAATCCACCATAGGAATAACCTGTCAGTCTGTGAAGATCATCCCCAACAGGCAGACCTCCAAGCTGTTCTGTTAATGGATTTACTAATCTCACATTCAGGTTCCCTATTCCATCCTTGTCTAAGCAGCCTCCTGAAAATGCTATATTTGAAACAATGGTTAGATACTTAGGTCTTATTGTCAGTGTTCCAAGAAAGTAACCTATCAGTGCTCTAGGACGTGCTGCTCACCCAGTCCCCTAAAGAGAATGGGGGGAGAGGAAGCTGGGAGATCCTAGCTGCCAGCATTCTGAATTCTGTTGACTATTAAAGCCACAACCTACTGAAAACCTCATGCTGAGATATTAATGATGAGTATCAACACAGCAACATGTTTGAGGAAAAACTCAGCAAAGGAGTGGCAAGGAAGAAGGTCAGCAGCACCCACCTCCTTGTGTAGCACGTGGGTACAAGCCATTGGGTGCAGCTCGCTGGGCTGGACAAGCTTCTGGCACATTAGACACAGCTTACAGGTGGCTGGAGCCTGCAGGACAGAGGAGGGACAGCCATAGAGTAAGGAGCCTCTGGGTCTCCTTGCCTCTTCTGTCCATGATGCTAAAAGAGTTTATACCAAAAGAAAGAGAAGTTCAAATACAGATTATTGCTGGAAGCACCTCCGTTTTCTCAGCTGGGGCGGCCAACAGCCCAGCTGATGAGAGGGCAGTTTTTCCCTGCACTCCACCTGTAAACCTGGTCCCTCCTCACCCCCTAGCTTCTCCACATCCCAGTTTTCAAAGAAAAAGAGCCTTACATGTGAAGACCTTCCAGGATACGAAACTTGGGCAGAAGGCAAGAACATTGGGGTACTGATTTGGGTCAGCGGAGCAGGGAACAAGGCCCGGATGCGACCGAGGGGCTGTGGGCAGAAATATTGTCAGAGTTAGGAGAGAGAGTCTGAGCAACAGAGCAGGTAACAAAAAGAAATCATTTCTTTCCCACTCCAACAAAGGAAGACAGCAGGCTACAGACCCCTGGCTGCAGTGCTGTGTGTCACCCCCAGTTCTTCCGAAACCTGCCTCTCCCCCACCTGAGCAGGTCTGAGTTCCCACCTGAGTACTGGCCGCCACCCGCTCGTGTTCAGCCAGGCGGGCTGCTACCAACTGGATCAGCTCCTCCATGGTCAGGCCTGCCATGGTGGTCCGTGCGGTCTTGATTTGCTGAAGAATGTTGGTCATCTGGGCCCTAAGAAGCCGTATGTTGAAGGAGACAGATTCTACGCTGTCCTTGTGGGAAATACCCAGGAAACCTCCCCTATTTTCAACCACACACATTTCTCTGACACATTTTTTTAAAATTAGTCCTGAAAGATACTTACTTATTGCATTGGGGGAAGCGAGTCAGTAGCTTCTCCAGGATCTTCTCCAGTTTGTCTACTGGTTGGGGCCGGGGAGTTTCAGTAGAAGCCTTAACACCACCCAAGCCTGGGGGAGGCGGGATGGAGGCAGCAGGGGGCATGTGTGGACCGTGGGGGCCAACGAGGGAACCCAAGCCAGGGCTACTTCTCCCATGGGAGCCAGGAAGGGGCGGGGAAGGCTGGCTGGGCTGGGAAAGGGCAGGGTTTAGGATTGGGAAAGACAAGGAGCGGGGATCTGCGCTGGGCATCACCATGGGCACTGTGACCTGCCCAATGGAGAAGGGCATCCGAGGAGGCAGAGAGGGATTCGGCTGAAACACCTGAAGCATGAAGTCTGTCTATAGAGCGGGAGAGGTGAAGGACAAGAGAGAAAGGACAAAAATGAAAGTTTAGGAATCTGGAGCAGAAATCAGTGAGTAATTCTTAGGCCAGATAATACCAATAATAATGTTATAATAAATAATACCAGTAGTAAAACCAATCTCTTCACAAAAGGAGCAAGTAGAAGACTCTGGCTGTGCCACCAGCACAGAAAGGCAGACTGCCCCCACGCCAGCCCTCTCACCTCTGATGGGGGTGGAGGCAAAGTGGGCGTAGGGATTTGAGGAAGGCTGCTCAGCTTGGCTCCGTTCCTCACCAACTGGATATGACTGTTAAACTGGTCCTAGAAAGAGAGCCAGGAGCAGATTACCCTTTCTGCTGAGCTGAGTAAGCTGCCCGAGAAAGAGGGCATCGTCCAGTGTCGGGAGAGCAAAGGCAGGGGTGGGGCAGGCCCTCAGTGACAATGTACAAGGTCCCTCCCAGTCACCAGAGGTGTAAGCACTGACTGAACCGTGACACAAAGGTCACACAGTACAACACTTACCCGAACATTCTTTTTCATCATCCGAACTCCGTTCAGCCTTGTCTCCCACTCCTGTTTGGAACGAACTGTCTCCAGTGTTAGGGGGGTTGACCTTTCAAGAAACCAACAGGAATTCAGAGAATTAGAGCAAGGCCAGCTCCTGGCTCTCGGAGCTAGCAGGACAGTGGCTGGTCAACCAGGGGCAGGAAGAGGCCGGGGTTCGTGCGCTTCACTCTAAGTCAGGCATCTTTAAAGCCAATTCTTAGAGAAAGAGGACCAACCACAGAGAGAGGGCTTTGGTCTGCCTGGAAATGCCACAGGGGTCCTCCAGATTCCATGGCAGAAAGAGTGAGAAACAAATCTCCAAAGATACTTGTTACGCTCTGACACCGTGAAGAGATACTGTTTATGCAGTTGGAACCAACACAATCAAAAATACAAAACTGTAAGATACGGGAAGAGAAATCACTAAACCATGGCTGTTGTGCAGACAGAGGTGGCCCTGGGGTTCCTGTGAAGACAGAGTAAGTGCCAGACTAGCAAGCCTCGGGTTTCAGAAAACTAACCAAACCAAACCACCGATAAAATGCAAAACTGCAGGACCATTAAAACTCTCTAATGGGAGGGTACTTACTTAAGGTAAGTAAGGTGCAATTCTGCCTCTTTTTCTGCTTCTTCTAGTTTCAATACCAGCAACTCCTTCCGACTCTCTAGTGATAAGATCTAAGGAAACCACACAAACACACACACATACACATTATTAATTTTACATATACGAAGCTACCCCCAGCTAGTTAAAACAAGTGCTTAGTGGCTGTATGGTATAATACTTGTACAGCTTAGCAGTGTAACACCACACCCAAAGATTATACTATCTGGAAGCCCCAAATCAAGGCTTTCCCAAAGAGCTCTTCTCACCTCTGCCTTCCAGGCCCGCTCTGTCTCTTCCATAATGTTCCGATTTATTTCGCCATCCTGATTCTTGAGTCTATCCAGTTCCATTTCCCACACTTCTCTGTAAGGTCAAAAACCAAGAACAAGAGAGGGGAGAAAGACAAGATTGCTCAGGGACATCAAGGCAGAAGTAAAACCTGAAACTGATCTAGCAGGTATATTATAGGAAGTCTTACTCTAAGTATTCATACAGATCTAGACAAAGAATGTTTAAAAGTGGTCCATAATTGCATAAAGGCCCTATATTTGAAAGTAAAAATATGGGGCGCCTGGATGGTAAAGGGTCTGCCTTTACCTCAGGCTGTGGTCCTGGAGTCCCAGGATTGAGCCCTGTGTCGGGCTCCCTGCTCAGTGGGGAATCTGCTTCTCCCTCTCCCGCTGCAGCTCCCCCTGCTTGTGCTTGCTCACTCTCTCACATAAACAAAATCTTTAACAAAAAAGGTAAACATGTTCACATCTCCACTTGCTAAAGTAAGGTTGCCCAGAGCAGGAAAGAGTGTACTTAGAACCAAAGCCCACTGCAGGCAGAAAGTTCTATGAGAATCATTACGCTATACCTCTTACTTCCCCATTTGTCCTTTAGTACAGGAATGAAGAGTGCAGGACCAAACACAGAGACCCATTTAATACTCAGGTCTAATGCAGCAAGTTCTGACTCACTACTCAGCACACAGACTCTGGCTCACTGACTTTCATATTTGCTTAGCCATAGGAAACATTCTTCAGAAGAAAAAACTGTTCTCTTCACACCTCAGAACTTCCCCTTTCCATCAGCGTCCTCTCTTCTCACGCCACCCTCCCAGCCCCATCCCTGCAACGTAACATACACGCACAGGGTCAGGGTGACCAACCACCCGGTGCACCTGTTCCCAGAGCTCTTGCCGTGGGTGGCAGAGTCAAGCACCGTACTCAGGACTAACGGAACAGAGCCCACAGAAGGAGCTCACTACATGGCACTGGACTGTATCAAGTTTTATGGCTGGAAAGCAAAGGATTACCCAGATCAGTGGAAAGAATATGGAGATGCTGAAATGTTTTCTCTGTATTTTAAAAAGTCGAAAAGAAAAGGAAAAGGTTGGGAAGAGCTGTATCTTGAGAAAAATGTTCCCACTTTTCTGTGGTAAAAGAAATAGGTTCAGTCCCCTTTTATTTCAGCAGTAGCCTTACACGCCTTACATGTGACCCTGTCCTTCATGCTCCCTGCTCCCTCTTTCACAGATAAGATGACACACACACATTCATTCACAGATTCACCACAAGTCTGCCCTTCTACTGACAAGGTCTATTCACGTAACAGAAATGACCAGGTGGGCATTTTCTTCCTTGATCTCTATGTCTTGTCATTTCCAAACCAACCTCCTGCCAAAATAAGAATTCTCTAATGATTCGTCAGACAAAGGTTTATAGGTAACTGTGTTTTCCTGCTATGACACATATTCCTCAAATTAAAAATCACACGAGGAGTCAGAATTTCTCTTACCATAAGGACATGTGAAATACGCTATGGAGTCATTCAGTGACCCATTTTGCTTACAGTGGGATAACTACAGAAAAATGGGACAGCTGCCTTCTGTGTTTGATGTTATTCTTGAAGATTATAGATGTCACTGAGTATCTCTTTCATTAAATACATTTGTCAACTATAGATACATATTTCTATAAGAAAAATCCTTCTACCATGTCCATGGGGAGGGGGTCAGTCCACATATTCACATACAGTAATCTTCTCTTTGGGCACTGGCTACATCTACTTTGGGATCCAACGATACAAAAGGAACCAGTAGAAACCACAACAAAAATAGTTAAGGAATTCTTAAACAGTCAAAAATGCTCAGCTTTATCATATGTTAACTAGCCTATAACATATGCATCAGGCCTGCAACTCACACTGGAAAAATAATCAGTTCCCCATGGTAAATGGTCAAAAAAAATTCTTGGTAGAAGAGAAACCAGTGAGTCTATTTAAACTTTTTAAATGCCTCATCTCATTTCTTCCGAGTCCCAGACTTCTGTTATTTTGCATAGCTAGTTTAGGGAACTGATGGCTCAAATAAGTAAATTCTAGCAGGTCGTATAAGTCTGACTTGTAGCTCCCAATTTTTGCATGATTTATAAAATTAATTTTTTGATCATGTAAATAACGTAACTTATGAAAATTTTATAAAATACAGAACAGAAAGAGTCTTGTATAGAGGTTCCAATTCTCACTTACTGGCTATATGACCCTAGACAAATTATATAATCGTTCTAGGATTCTTTATCTGAAAAATGAGTAATACCTAGATCATGGGACTGATGGGAAAATTTACTGAGAAAACACCCATGAAGAATTTAATATGGGACCTAGTACATGGGAAGTATCCAACAAACATCAATTTGTGTTTTTTTTTTTAAAAAGATTTTTATTTATTTATTTATTTATTTGACAGAGTGGGAGAGGACAAGCAGGCAGAGCACCAGAGGGAGAGGGAGAAGGAGGCTCCCCACTGAGTGGGGATCCTGATGCGGGGCTGTATCCCAGGAACTTGGGATCGTGACCTGAGCCAAAGCCAAAGACTAAGCCACCCAGGCGACCCTGAACAAATGACTTTTTAAAAGTATTTTTCAGGGGCGCCTGGGTGGCTCAGTGGGTTGAGCCGCTGCCTTCGGCTCAGGTCATGATCTCAGGTCCTGGGATCGAGTCCCACATCGGGCTCTCTGCTCGGCAGGGAGCCTGCTTCCTCCTCTCTCTCTGCCTGCCTCTCTGCCTACTTGTGATCTCAA